>NC_041406.2:106105054-106127554 GCF_900747795.2 Erpetoichthys calabaricus
CGAGCTGCAGGCTATGGATGTATATATGTACGTAAGTAGGATTCTGTTAGCGTTGGGAACCAACGTACCAAATTTCTTGAAGATGGGCCCATTAAGTAACAAAGACCGTTGGAAAGTTCAATATGGCGGCCGACAGTGGTGTCATACCACCGAAATAATTACGTACATCGGTTTCGGTTAGCGCAGGGAAGCCGTCTACCAAATTTCGTGAAGATGGGGCCATAAATAAAGTTTACCATGGCGGACGTTGTCGACCGTTATGTGTAGAATTTCAAAATGCAACCTGCTTAACTTTTGTAAGTAAGCTGTAAGGAATGAGCCTGCCAAATTTCAGCCTTCTACCTACACAGGAAGTTGGAGAGTTAGTGATGAGCGAGTCAGTGACGGTTTTGCCTGTTATTAGTATAGATGTATATGTGTATGCATATACAGTATATGTGTGTGTGTACATATTATATATATATATATATATATATATATATATATACACACACACACACACACACACATATATATTATATACTAGCAAAATACCCGCGCTTCATATATATTATATATATATATATACTAGCAAAATACCCGCGCTTCGCAGCGGAGAAGTAGTGTGTTAAAGAGGTTATGAAAAAGTAGGAAACATTTTAAAAATAACGTAACATGATTGTCAATGTAATTGTGTTGTCATTGTTATGTATGTGTATATATATATATATGTGTGTATATATATATATA
Source organism: Erpetoichthys calabaricus (assembly GCF_900747795.2). NCBI lineage: Eukaryota > Metazoa > Chordata > Cladistia > Polypteriformes > Polypteridae > Erpetoichthys > Erpetoichthys calabaricus. Next base: position 106,105,784 of record NC_041406.2, read on the forward strand.
TATATATATATATATATATATATATATATACAGTATATATATATGACAGCAACACTCATAACAATGACAACACAATTACATTGACAATCATGTTACGTTATTTTTAAAATGTTTCCTTTACTTTTTCATAACCTCTTTAACACACTACTTCTCCGCTGCGAAGCGCGGGTATTTTGCTAGTATATATATATATATATATATATATATATATATATATATATACACACAGATACATGCAGTTTTAATAACATAGAAATCAATATAAACAACATTAACATCATTATCATATGAGAATATGAAGTAATATATAAGAAGCACATTTCAAATAAATATAAATTATTAAACAGTAAAATCTTCTTCTATAATTTGCTACCGTGGCTATTCGTTTGTCTGTCCAGGATTTTAAATTACCTGTAGCTCGCAAACCGTTTCACCTATTGACTTGAAATCTGGTACACATATAGTACGTCACGTCTACTATCCGCTTTATGGGTGATGATTGTATTACTCTTTTTATCTTTATTTTATTTTATTGTAGAATCAACTCCTATCTGCGCACACCAGGGCGGCCGTGGGCGGATGCGTATGGTGTATTCACTCCATGTTATCGTGCATTGCGCTGTCACTGGTATTTTGATAAAAGAATTTGAACAACATATAAGAAGCGTATAAATTATTAAAAAGTAAAACATTAACATTTAAGAAGTAAAGTTACATTAAGTACTACTGCAGTGCCTTCGGGTATACCTCATTTTTTGTTTGCCCATTACATGCTTAAATGTATACATTTTTTGGTGCACCTACCCGAGAACACGCGACATATAACCGAGCGTGGGAGAAGCATGGATTTTAAACACGCGTTAAGTTCATCTGCTGGTCTCCCTCGTGGAATAACTGGTAATGTTTGACTAAAATCTACAGCGAGTAAAACGACATTACCTCCTATTTTTTTTTTTTTTTACGATCTCTGAGATCTTGCTTTTTTTGGTTCAAGGCTTCATAAGCTCTTTTATGTTCTATGGCAGGGCTACTCAAATATAAATTTGAAAGGTCCACTTACTAAATTTCCATTCAGTCTGAGGTCCGGAAAAGTGACGGTCAAATTCCAAATAGAGAACTCCAAAAAAAGGCAATCCCCAAACTTTAGAACTATACACAAAAAAATGACATGGTAGGCCTTTTAGTGTGAAAGGTGACACCTTCTTTGTGCCACCAGTTGTTTGAACTTGGGCATAAAAGGTGTGAGGGCAAGGCAGAGGCACTGATGTAAATGTTCATTGGTGAGGGTGTTGCGGTATGTGTTTTTCACCATGTTCATAGTGGAAAAGGCAGATTCACAGCAGTACGTTGAGGGAAACATTGTAAGAATTTGAAGGGCCATCTTCTGCAGGAGAGGAACACCTGCCGCAGTAACCATCTTTGTCCAGAAGGTGACAAGGTCACAGTGAGATTCCTGCAGTGCTAGGTTTTCTTGTAGCTCAATTAACTCTGTTTGCAGAGAAGCAGCACTGGCCCATTGGAAGACTTTTGTGGCTTCATTTGAGAATTCTGCAATATTTTTGACAAGAAATGTATTTTCGATGCACAGCAAGACTTGTTTTCCCAAAGGGAAATCTTCAAAGCGAGTTTGGAAATTTTTAATCAGCTTGTCCAGGAATTCAGCATAATTGTGATGGTGATGTTTTCCTGCAGTCTGATCCAAAAGTCTTGGGAAGTGAAGCAGGTCCTGCTGTAAGTCACATTTGAACACCTCCAGCTTCCTCTGGAAAGCACGGACAGCTAACATGAGGTCACACACTGTGCTGTTTTTGCCTTGGAGCTTCATATTAAGGTCATTAAGATGGGAAGTAATGTCCGTTAGAAAAGCAACAATTTCCATTTTCTCGTCATTCTTCATGAAATCCACAAATGGTTTGGCTTTTGCACTCTTCTGATCCAACAGAAATGTCTCCAGCTCTTTCCGCAGTGCCCAAAAACGCTCCAGTACCTTGCCTTTACTAAGCCACCGGACATTGTTGTGAAGGAGCAAATCATCAAATGTTGCATTCACCTCTATTAGAAATGAGCGCAATAAACGATGTTGCAAAGCAGAGGATGCTCTCAGATAATTGACTAGTTTCATGACTGTTGTCATGACTTCTGAGTACCTTTCTCCAAGGCTGGCACACAAAACCATCTGGTGAATTATGCAGTGGTATGCCATGAGGTCAGGGTGGTGAGTTCTCAAGCGTGACACTAATCCCCTCTCTTTCCCAATCATACATGGTGCGCCATCAGTAGCAATGGAAACAACATGCTTCAGGTCTATCGCTCTGTCTCTAAGCATCTGTGTCACTGCTTCATAGATATCATCCCCCCTTGTGTGTCCATGGAGGTTTGTGAGACCCAAAACATCTTCATGAAATTCTCCCTTTTCTTCATCAAAAAATCTGACAAAGACCATGAGTTGTGCATTGTCCGTGATATCTGTGGATTCATCCACAGCCAATGAAATGAATTTGGCTTTTTTTATAGCAGAACTAAGTTGTTCAAGCAAATCATCAGCGAGTATTTCAGCTCGTCTTGCAGCAGTGGAATCAGAACAGGGTATTTGGTTTATTTTCTGGATTATTTCATCCTTTTGAGTCCCTTCAAACAGAGCAGTCACCACTTCACTCATACACTCTTTGACTACTTCAGCATCAGAGAAGGGTTTCTTGTTTTTTCCCAGGACCCATGCTACTCTAAGTGAGGCTTCTGTTGCCCGCTCCTGTTGTGTGGCTGATCTAACTATTACACTGCTTGTAGCTTCATATGATGATTTCAGCTGGTTTATTTTTATGGTCCTTACCTCTGAGTTCTGAGGGTAATTTTGTTCGAAATGTGCATGCTTGGTTTCATAATGGCGTTTCACATTACCACTTTTGATTATTGCTACCGTCTTGTTGCAGATTAAACACATTGGTTTTCTGCTTCCCACGGGGAGCACGAACGCATATTTTTCTATCCACTCACTCTTAAATTCGCGGTTTTCAAAATCAACTTTTCTTTTCTTATCAATGTACTGTCTTGAGCCAGCCATCTTCACTTTCAGTCAGCAAAAAAAAATTCAGTTATCGAAATTTGCACTGCCTGCGAGTGATGAGACTGCCTGTTCACCGGCCTGACCCAGAGCACGTGACCGGTACATAAATCTGGCTGCCGTGAATGAGCGAGCGAGCGAGTATTGGGGGGGAGGCGGGAAGTAGTGGGAATGATACTGTTACAACTGCTGTGATTGGACATAGATGAAGCAACCAAACCGAGTAAAAACCTCAAAGATATATCGCGCGGAATCACAATTGCGCACTTCATTGAGAACTCATTTGGATTATGATTAAATTTGCATGTTTGTTTTGGCGTCGGTCCAGATTTAACCGTATTTGGGTCCGGATGCGGACCGGAGTCCGCCTATTGAGTACCCCGGTTCTATGGTGTACTTATCCCAAACCATCATCTTTGAATGTTGCAAGACTTTCGCCTTGTATGTAGATCAGGGGTAATTACATTCATTGCATTCCTAGACTGAATCACAATCCGATTGTATGGGTGGTTACCTGGCACTGTAGAGTTGCCACCCGTCCTTTAAAATACGGAATCGTCCCGTATTTGAGAATGAAATTGCGCGTCCCGTTTTGAATCAATACGGGACGGGATTTGTCCCGTATTTTTTTTATCATTTTTTTTAAAGCAGCGTCTCATGCAAATCATCCCACACGCATTTTATGAAGATGCCTCCTTTCCTACTTTTGATTGGGTAATACTTGATGTCATCGTTAGTTTGATTGGTCTTTTTAACTGTCCAGTGAGGTGGGCGGGTCTTTTAAGTAGAGTCTGCAAAGTGTTGGCACTGGGATGTGGCACCCGCTGCAGTATGCGTCCCTTATTTTTTTGTATTAAAAGTGGTAACCCTACCTGGCAGGTAACACTTATGTTTGGTCATGAAGTCGTCTAAAATCCGCCACGTGCCCTCTTTTAATTGCGAGAAGCAGATATATATAGCCAAATTCTCGCGCTTCGTTGCGGCGAAGTACTGCTTTTAATTTTTTAAGAAGAAAAGAAAACCTTTTTAAACGGATCGAAAATATACCAATAAGAATTTGTTAAGGATCTGTTTTTTTGTGAACCTCGCTTTTCACAGCTGTCGCGCTACGGCGTGTGTTTCGTTTATTTGACAGTATGTAGATCGTGGTAATTAAATTCATGGCATTCGTTTTCTGAATCACAATCTGACCGTATGGGTGGTTACCTGCCAGGTTACGCTTGTGGTTGGTCAGGAAGTCGCCTTACATCCGCCACGTGCCCTCTTTCTGTTCCCAGAAGCTGATCATAGAATGGTTTTAATAGTTTACTTTCAAATAATGCAAAGAGTATGCAACACGTGTTTCTCCCTAATTCTGGGCTCATCAGGCATACACACTCACTGCATCCCCTCTCGGGAATCGAATCTCTATCGTCAGCGCCAGAGTTGAAGCCCCTAACGTTGCGGTCAGCAAGTCGGCTAACATCCGCCATGTGCCGTCTTTCAGTTGCGAGAAGCAGATCATAGAATGGTTGAAACTGTTGCCCCTAACGTTGCGCTACAGCGTGTGGTTCGTTTATACCTCGTGTCTTCTCATTAAACTTTTATCTCGCGAATATGTTATTGCAATCCGCAGCGGGAGCGTTTCTATAAACTTAATTTAAACTTACGTTTTACACCGTGCTTTGTTTCCCTTATGAACATGCTTGTATGCTTCACTCGCTCGCTTCTTATTGTTTTGCTCCCTTCTCAATTGTTTAATGAATTTTTTGTTCTTCGCTGTTTGCGGCTCTTCCTTCATTTCTCCCTACTGCGTTCACAGTCTTTTCACGTGATTACGTGGGAGGCGTGATGACGTGACACTCAACTCCGCCTCCCACGGCCATCCAGCTGCCGTCCATTACAGTATATTGTCAAAAAAGAGGTTCCAGTTATGACCATTACGTGTTGAATTTCGAAATGAAACCTGCCTAACTTTTGTAAGTAAGCTGTAAGGAATCAGCCTGCCAAATTTTAGCCTTCCACCTACACGGGAAGTTTGACAATTAGTGATGAGTGAGTGAGTCAGTCAGTCAGTGAGGGCTTTGCCTTTTATTAATTAGTATAGATATACCTATACCCGGCCACGCGTTGCTGTGACTCAGTCAGGTTAAATGGAAAAGAAAGAATAGAGAAAGCGCACGTTTCTGATATGTTTAATTTCACAATGCTTGTGGGTATACAATATTTTTTGTTGTTCCATTGTCTGTGCAGAATGTTAGACTGAATAACATTGTTAAGTTCGTAGACGTCTTTGATTTTGGCCGCAAGAATAGCTCGTTCACTCAGCCAATCGTGATTCTTATAATTGGTTTGAATATTGGGAAATACTTTTTCAACCAATTCTTCTTTTGACGTCACTAAATTGCAGAAGTTATGAGGCAATGAAATTAGTCCTGAGGTGAGATCAACCGGCACCTTTCCGTTCCCAATTTCCAGATTTCTCCAACCCCGTTATTGACAGTTTGCATTATTTGATTGTAAATGCCTTTTTGCTGAAGCGTTAGCTTAGGAATATTTGATTACACATATGACAAAAGATCACCCGTGTTGTAATTTTGTTCACGACGCAATTCTACATCGAACGAGCACAAATCTTCAATCATTATCACCGCTTAGTTGTAGATTTCTGCTGTGAAATCAATGTTTATATTTGAATTTTACTTGCGTATTCGACGGAAAATATCTTCAGCCATGTGCGATTTATATCTCTCCCATAAATGTGTTGAAGGTGAAGGAGAGCAGGTGGTCAGTATGATTGCAAACAATGCACGAATTTGATTTGGATGTGACGTGTTGCACGCGTCATTAATGTATACATCCCAGTGTCGGTCATCTCCAATAAATTCAGAGCTTGACATGTACTTCGGAAAGTGCCATGTGTAACGCCGTTGACAATTTGCAATTGCTGGAAAGACGTTGGACCGGGCACATTTACCAACAGCATGTGAACAAAGAAGCATTCATCTTGATTGGGATGCACGGTGTACAGTCTGCCTATCGTAGTTTCTTTGAATATGCCAGGTTGTCCGTTGACTCGCTCTCCTCGTTTGCGTTGTTCAAATGATTTTCTACTCGCATTCCATGTGTAATACGTAGGCATTTCCGAATACAGCAGTGTTTTCGCAAACGCGTCATTTTGACATAATGTAAAGAAAGCAGTTAACGTTGTAGCCTGTGGATTGAGGGCTATTTGGTGCATATTTGCAGCTGTGAAATAAACGCGTTGTCCATTTTCTAGATGTACTGCTAAGTGAACAACATCTGGACTTCGTTCATGTATGGGAAATGAAAGAATTCGCCATACAGCTTCATTGCTGCTTATGTATCTTCCAGCCTAATACTGTGCGATTTCATCGATATGTATGACCGCATTCCTATCACTTCTTTCTGGTTGCATGCCAAAAACTGACATGTCGCTGCCTTTATTCACGTACTTACAAATGTATTTGATCGAAACATTGTAATAGAATCGTAAAATGTTTAGTATAGCGTGTGTTGCTTTTACGTCCAACAGATGGCGCTGTTTTTTTAAAAAAGCATGTTTTTACCTGTCACAGGTGTGACATCTATATAATATGTATATAAAAACACGCATGTATTCGAATGCAACGTTGTGTCAAAATGTCAAAGCAATCGGTGAAGAACTTTCGGAGATTTAAGGTTCTGAACAAACGAACATTTACATTTTTATTTATATAGATGTATGTGTATATATATATATATATATATATATATATGGTTTTGGCAGCCAAGCGCTTTTTTTCCAACCTAGAAGACGTCTCTTGAGATCCGTTTAATCGCCTCGTTGATTGCATGTCTTCCAAGGTAGTTTCAATACCCATTTCCTGCACCGAGTCATCTCCCCTTTTATGAGTGACTCTGTTAGTGGCCGTACTTTGTACAGGTCTTTGAACGCACTGAATACTTGTAACCGGTATCGCCCGTCGGCTACTTTTGACAGGGAATGGAAGCAATTGTCGAGTAACAAAAATTATTTGTAAGTGATTTCGCATTGAAGAAATAGTAAAAACTTGATCACTTGGGTCAATACCTAAAGAAATACACACAGCAAATGCAATTGAGAATACACCAGAATCTGCATGATTTAATTGTTGCTGCGCGTCTTCATAAACTATGGGAGGTTTGTAAGGAAACAAAGCATGAAGGAAACGAAGCTGCTCTTCGGTGAGGTTGAATTTTTTATCAGCGTTTAAACTGTCATAGACATGAATTACAGCACCATCATAATAGGTACACACCCAGTGAGTCACTCGTTCAGTAGCTGCAGAAGGTAATATTTGAATATGTTTTGTATTTTGTGGAATGGGCATTATAGGTATGTCAGGACTCCACATTAGCAAAACCTCTTGAGGTTGCAAAATTGTATGCGCAGCTAAAATTTCGTTGAATTTGCTCATGTGATCTGTTGATAAAATCATTATTTACCAACTTATTCATTGCAAAATCTGACGGTGATAAGATCACTCCTTCCATAACACTAAACACAAACACTAAGTAGACACTAACACTAAAAAATGACACCACCACCGGGAAGAACACTAAATGAGATAATGTAAAAGTCTACTAAACTTCTTTATTATAACTGCTTTATTATAGCAGGTGAGGGGACGCTGGCGCACACTTGTTGTTGCCGCTCCTCCCTGTTAACAACACTTTCACAACAAAACATAGCAAAATTCGCCTTAATTCTGCACCTTTCTTACGCTTGTTTTATTTAGTTTATTGTACGTATAGTTCATGGATACAGCCGGCTCCGTTGTGCTGTGCTGCTTCTACACTGCTATCAGCTAAGTATCACTCACTATTTTAGCGCTTTGAGTACTGAGAAAAGCGCTATATAAATGTAATGAATTATTATTATTTATTATTAAACACTAAAGTACAAAAACGAAGTAGAAAGTAACACTAAACTGCAACACCGCCGGGAACACCGGCACACCGCGTCTACTAAACACTAAGAAACGCTAAAGGAAAAAATACTATTCAGTAAGTAGGCCTACCGCGTCTACTAAACAGTAAATCAGTAAAGGAGAAAGGACTAACCACGTCAGCTGTGGAGCTCAGCTCGGAGCGAAATGAAGTGAATGAAATGAAGTGAATGGGAGGGGAGATGATCACGTGACTCCAACACCCGCCTTAACTCTCCGTCCCTCCACAAACACAGCCACACGGATACCAACTCTCCTTTATATGTATAGATATACACACATATATATATATATATATATATATATATATATATATATATATATACACATACATACATATAGTATATATATATATATATATATATATATATACACATACATACATATAGTATATACATACACACATACATACATATACATATATATGCCTCTCCTCAACCTGCTCCCTACTCTCGCTACAGATCACAATGTCATCAGCAAACATTATAGTCCATGGGGACTCCTGTCTAATCTTGTCAACCTGTCCATCACCATTGCAAATAAGAAAGGCCTCTGAGCCGATCCCTGATGTAATCCCACCTCCATGTTGAATGCATCTGTTGCTCCTACTGCAGACCTCACCACTGTCACACTTTCTTCGTACATATCCTGTACAACTCTTACATACTTCTCTGCCACTCCTGACATCCTCATACAATTCCACAGCTCCTCTCGAGGCACCCTGTCATATACTTTCTCCAGGTCCACAAAGATGCAATGCAATTCATTCTGGGCTTCTCTATACTTCTCTATCAACACCCTAAGAGCAAAAATTGCATCTGTGGTGCTCCTTCCTGGTATCAAACCATACTTCTGCTCACTAATCATCACCTCCCTTCTTAACCTAGCTTCCACTACTCTTTCCCATAACTTCAAGCTGTGCTTCATCAATTTTATCCCCCTGTAGTTACTACAGCTCTGCACATCCCCCTTATTCTTAAAAATCGATACCAGTACACTTCTTCTCCACTCCACTGGCATCCTCTCACTTTCCAAAATTCCATTAAACAATCTGGTTAAAAACTCTCCTAAACACCTCCATGCTTCTACAGGTATATCATCTGGACCAACGGTTTTTCCATTCTTCATCCTTTTCATAGCTGTCCTTACTTCCTCTTTGCTAATCCGTTGCACTTCCTGATTTACTATCTCCACATCATCCAACCTCTTCTCTCTCTCATTCTCTTCATTCATCAGTCTCTCAAAGTACTCTTTCCATCTGCTCAACACACTCTCCTCGCTTGTAAGTACATTTCCATCTTTATCCTTTATCACCCTAACTTGCTGCACATCTTTCCCAGCCAATCGGTACATGTCCTTTTCTCCCCTCCTTAGTGTCCAGCCTCTCATGCAAATCATCATACACCTTTTCTTTAGCCTTCGCCACCTCTCTCTTCACCTTGCACCTTATGTAATTTCTAGATATTTAAAGATGCTCAACCTTTCAGCAGCACCCCCTCTAATGTAGACAAAGGTATGATTTGCTTTATGCTTGCTGATGTCTATGACTAACTTCTTGGTTTTATGGATAATAAGGTTTTGATTGCTGTCCTAGCACCAGTTCATCAGCATGTACACCACCTCTCTGTAAGCTGTATTGTGATGGTTGGTGATCAGGTATATGTTGATAGTTACAACTTGATGCAAATTTTGTCTGGTTACACAGTCCTAGGTAAACAAGGATTACAGAAGAGGGCACTGCACATTGTCTTGTTAAATGCCTCTGTTGAGGTTCTGTCAATCCGCATGTGCTAAAGCCCTATTGGTTAAGTAGTCCAAATTCACTTGTGAAAGATCATGCTAAGTTCTAAAGTGAACAATTTGGTGCAAACTGAAGATACTCATGACTATCTGGAATATACCGTTAACTGACCCAGCGCTAGTCCCACAAAGCATGACTGGAGTGAATGCCGCCACAAGAATGAATAACTGTTGCTCTTTTGAAGCAGGCAGGAATTTCAAATTCCCTGAGCAACATATGTCACTGAAGGCTTCATTTAATTGATCACTATACATTTTTAAAACATGCCCTGAAATTTCATTCAGATCACATGCCTTATGGAGACACACAAAAAACAAAAAGAAAATTCTGAAGCTGTAGACACAGAAGATATTGATATCATCACCAAGTAAAAAAAGTATATTAGACTGGATTAGTCTTTACTTTATAGTCTGTAAGTATCTCAAGTTCCAGCCAAAGGGCATGAACTATTACAGCTGTTGTGTTCTACCTCTAGTTTACTCTGAGATGGAGGCTGTGATGGCTTTTGTCAGCTCATATCTGCAATTTTTATTTTTCCATATCACCATTTAAAAATAACACGCCTTCAGTAAATTCCTGATGTCACCAACTGCACTAATTTAAAAGAATATTCATATTTTTTTTTGCTTGATCAAACAGTCATTCATACATTTTCAACGAATCCCACTGTTTGCATACTTATCCACATCTGATGAAGGGTCCTCTTAACAATTTCCATTTTACACAATCAAAGCAGTCTTGCAGCCTTTCTTTAGCACAGCACTGAACTACTTCCCAGCTCCTCCAGTTTCAGTATCTCCTTGTAAGCTGGCAGCAGTAGTGCTGACAGATGACTGGACCATCTGAGGTGGGGGCAAAGCAGCAGGCAGTGTCTTTTATTAAGGGGGAGCAGTGATCCAGAGTATTAACATATCAGAGAAGATGACATGCTGTTGACATTTGGGTAAATCTTCCTTATATTTTCTTTGTTGAAGTCTCCAGCAACATTACTTCAGGATGTAAACATTTATATTCTGTAATAATGTAACAAATATTCAGTGCACTGTTTATGTAGGCTTGCATTGGTATATAAAAAGCAACCAGAAAATGATCGAGATATCCCTCAGAAGATGACACGAGTAACACTTGATAATTTTGCAAATCAAGTGAACAATTTTTAAAGATAATGTTAACATCCATGCACCATTTGTTGTTCACCATAAACCACACACTGCCTCCTTTGCTTTTCCATGACAGTCCTGTCCCCATGTAAAGACAGTAAAGGCATCTGACACTGTATTGTAGTGTCTTAGCAGTTAGTCTTGTTTCATAGAAACAAAAAAAAAACCAACAGTTTTTGACATATCTCTGTATACCCAGTATTGTCTGCATGTTCTTCAGTTATTATCCAGCGATTAAATATGTTGGCGAGAAACACGCTGGGCAAAGTAAGTAATTTACTGCAATATTTTGCTTTTACCTGAATGCCTCTGCTTTGTCCCAGTTTCTTGCTACCCTCTGCCCAGTTATTCTTAATTGAGTGTTTCGTAAACATTCAGACAGACTAAGCAAATCAGACTATGCAGAATTAAAAGAACAGACATTACTTAAATAAGAAGACAATTTCAAAAGTGGAAAATCCCATGGAATGGTTAATAAAACATTCCTTGAGAAATCTTTCAGATGAAGGTGTTATGTAATAAGCTTTATTTATGTGTATTTTAGGTTTCATTGTTGTTTTGTTACTGTTATTTGTAATTTGAAAATTATGTCCTGATCAATATTAATATTTTCATAATTCTTGGATCATCCTTTTTAAATTGCCCAATACTTTGAGAGGTATATCTAAAATATTCTCTTAATAGCCATTTCATCCGGTTTGTGTGTCAATGGAAGCTTTTTAAAACAATAAAAAAAAATGCTGTTTTGGAAAACAACAATTATCAGAATAACAGTATAACCATTTCAGGGTAGAAGACTTGAAATTAAACATAATTCAACACACTAGATAGATTTTCTTGAGCATTCTTTTTTTGATGCATATGTCACATGCAAGCATATATTCCTCTATAGAATTCCTCATGGATAGCTAACATAAGAAATCTTGCAATTAACTCAAAGATGACCTGCAGTAACTAAATCCTGATCCCACAGAAGCAAATTAGTTCTATGACTCACAAGATAGTTTGAAACACATATATTGATTAGTGCTGAAATTTTTAATGCCAGCCCTAAGGTTGTCAATAGTGTTTAGAGTTTTTCACAGTGAATATGCTGCATATATTTTCTTGAATATTCACCAAGCGACCGGCTTAGATGAACATTTTTTCGCCAGCATCTCTTTGTGTGGCCAGCGTGACATCACAGAGCTGTAACAGGCATGCTCAGAACATTTTTAAGCATGCACACTGTTACAGTACTGCCTGGTCCGTTTCAAGCATGCATGATGTTATGAACAATAGGTAGTCCAACTAGATTTGCACCATACACGCTTTGGTGAAAAAAAATGCAATATTTTCATTTGGTAGGTACATTAGCAGACCAAAATGAGAACATTATGAGTACTGCCACTGATCCTTGTGCACTTGCTCACTCAGTCATTGGAGCGTAGCTAAATGCATAATTAGCAATATACTGCAGCTGCATGCTAAAACAAGCCTTAAAGGAGAAAGAAAACACATGAGACTCTATGAAATTATAATAATGAAAGACTTTTTTGTATTTACAAGGTGTTTGTAACTGCTTGATGGAAGAAAAAGTGCACAGTTTCTGCACAGATTAACTGGAAAGAAAACAGACATTCCAGTTGCATTTGAAGTTGTGCCTTTAAATAACAGAAGAAGCTAGTCCCAAGCCACCTCTTTTTTGCACAGCTAATATTTGCCCCAAGACTGGAACTGTGTGAGCACAATAATTATATATATATATATATATATACATACTGTATATATACACACACACACACACACACACACATACATACATACATACATACATACATACACGCACCTATATACACATATGCTAGGGGGCTTCGCTTGCCAAGAACAAAAAAAAAACCCTCTAGCCTGCCCTACGCACCAGCCACTTCACGTTGTGAAGATGGGGGTTAAATGCACCCTAAGGAGACATGGTCGCTCCTCTGAAAACCCCCTCTTAAACAGCGATACAATGGGAAACAAATACTTTTTTTTTTTTCGCCGCTTGCATCTCATGCGGCACACTTCTGTCATATCAGCTATGTCCATCTTCTTTTCGCTATTTACCTTTTCATCAATATCGCATTGAATTTCGATTCCATGTTTGGAATTACATTGTGACAACGCAACGTATAACTAGCCGTGAGTGAATATTGTTTCTTTCTCTCTACAACAAATGTGGCTGACAATAGCATTCACACAAATGAGACATATTTCTCTCGCAGTATTTCACTTTCGCCAAACAACAAATATTTTAATTCTTGCAGATACACCTCTTCATTGGGAAGAAACACTACTTTTCCCTGATGGCAACACAAATTAGACAATTTTTAAGTCTCTGATTTAAAGTTTAAATCCAAACAATATATTCGAAATCTTTTCGCTGTTCCATTATTTCACTGAGTAACAATTTCCGTTTGTTTGCGCTAATCTTTACTATCCTTTTTTTTGAGACTTTCTAATTTTCGTAATTCCATTATGTCTAACCTGCTCTGCATGTGTATCGTGCCAATGTTTTTGAATTCTTTATGACGTTCTACTTTGTCATCTACTCTTTGTTTTATTTCTGGCCCTGGGCATGGTTAAATCTCTTGGCATAAAGACTCATCTTGCGGAACATGAAAGTGTCTCTCTGAGAAAATCACGTCTTGTCTCCTTCCAAGATTTTTTTTTTTATAATAGAGAGACAAACATTAGTTTTTACTATTTATGTCTGCTAGTTCGTGGTCATTTGCTCCATCATTTTGTTAGTGGTTACCATTCCGTCTGTGTCTTTTTTGTTTAAGGCATGGTGGTTCACTGCTCCCTCACAGCTCAGATCAAATCTTTGCCCACAATAATCAGTCCGGCACAGTTAGCAAATGCTACCCTAGCTTTCAGGCACACTTAAAAGACCACTGCACTATTACAACCCACTCAACACTTGTTCAGTTCATCCGTTTTCACTGACATCAATTCATTTTGCAGACTACAAGGATTTCACTCATCAATAGTTGTCAATAATAGACCGGATGGTAACTGCCACAAATATATCTGGAGTAATACAGGTTTCTGGTTCAGTAGTAGACTTCTCATAAAATTGACAGGAAAAAGCACATGTTTTGACATTTTTATCACCAGCCAGGTTGGTAGGAGATAAGAAAATTAAATCTGGGAAAAACTACCACCAGCGAGCCTATCATTCAGTCAGTCTTTTGGCAGATTTCACATAAGTAATGTTCTTGTGATTAGTAAAGATTACAAAAGGAACTTCAGTACCCTGTAGTTTGTGACACCACTGTTCTAGTGTTAATTTGATTGACAGTAACTATCTGTAACCAAAATCATAGTTCTGCTCCACGTTAGTCATCTTTTTTTAATAAATGGCTTGTAGTATAGTTTTCTGAGTTCCCAGATCTTTGAGAAACAATAACCCTCACACCAATACTAAAATTGCTGACTTACATCAGAATGTCTCAAAATGGTAGTTGAAGTATTTTTTTGTATATGTGATCAAAATTTTATTGCTAACATGAAAAAGAAATACAGAAAAAAAACAATAGTAATTAACTGATTTTTGGGATATATAAGAACAAAAAAAAAAACGCCCTCCCACCAGCAAAGACAACTACTTAAACAGAAACACGATAAGAGAGAGAGGGTGAAAAAGAATCAATGGGAAAGCTGGCAAACACACACTACACGGGAGCCCAAAATGAACTAAGGGTGAGGGGGTTGGGAGAGGAAAGGTGGGCAGAAGAAACTGCCTCATGCAGCAACTCCAAACAAGCTCTTTACTAACTGAACAGTATGAAGCCTATTGTGGATAGTAGTGCCAGAGGAGTTGTTGATCTTGCAAGCAGAAAGTTCAAGAAAGATTATAAAATTAAGACTCACAGATTGCAGTGAAGCAAGGGCAGGAGATTTAAGTGAGAGGCTAAAAGCAATTTAGCTGCAATGTTTGTAATAATTAAAAAGCCTTCACTAGGACAGAGAAAGGGAAAGTGAGGAAGGAGAAGAAAGGTTGAGGAGGAGAAGAACTTGAGGGAACAAAGGATGGGGAAAAGAAAGAATCATAGGGAGCAAAGGAGCTGAATTTCCTTTCAAGTTTGAAAGGCTCCTTGGGTCTCTGTCATCCCCAACACATTTTGTTACCTCTCCTAGTGAGACTGGTAATACACTAAATTATGGAGCTAACATTTCTAAAGAATAATATAATTTATAAAGCCAGCAAAATGCTAAATCTCTTTATATAATTGAGGGGACTTCCATTCTTGAATTGCCAAAACTTTTGTTTTGATCCATACATTGCCATGTATAGGTTATTTCCCAGAAAAAAAATAAGTGAAATGACAGTGAAACTTATTTTCACTTTGACAGGAGAATTGAGAATCAGGTTAGCTCCAGGGATAGGCTATCTCACATGCTATGTTGACTTCTTAGCAGACTCCAGGCCAGAGTGGGTGTAGATCCAGATCCAGTTTTTACTATAAATGTAGGAGGGACAGGCTGCCAGTTGTACAACCCAAATTTCAAGATTTATTTGCTAGACTAAGGAACAGGACTGACATGGTAAGCTTCTCTGAAATTCTGCCTGTGCCACATGAAACTGAAGAGATTAGAAGGTTTAACACTTAGCTGAAATTTTGGTCTAAGACAGAGGGCTATAGGTTTATTGGATATTTGCGCTTCTTCTGGAATAAATGTGATCTGTACTGCTGTAAGCAATTTCATTTGAACAAAAGAGGCATCAGTTTATTGGAAAAGCATTTGAAAAGGTTTGGCAATGTATAGTTAAAATAGAGAATGGGTTGCAAGAAGTTTAGGACAGGATTCAAGAGTTAGAGGTGATCAAACCATTACCATAGTGACCATAACATAATACACTTTACAATGAGTGGTAAAGTCAACAAAAGGCAAACTGTGACAAACTTTTAAGTGTAGACACAGTAAAGGAGAAGTGGAAAAGGCTGAATTCAAGCAAGCCATCATGACAGATAACGTTGGTCCTTCAAGAGATTAATGAGTAAATATATAAATCCTTGATACATTTTTTAAAAATCACTGCACACATGGGTAATTCCTTCAGAACCTGAGACTAGCATTGTTGTGTCTTTATGTAGAAAAAGCGCTTCAGCTGATTAAAGTGACTATGGACCAGAAAACTTAAAATACATCAACAGGTAAATTAATTGAAGCCATTATTAAATGAATACTCCACCAAAAATGATTTTTTATATATCACTTACCCCATGTAGTTTGTAGTGGTGGCCAAAAAAAATGAATAGTAAATAGTAATCTCATGTTTTCTCTCATTCTGCATGAAAACATGAGAGTAACTATCTGAGAAACATCCACGGAAAAAAGAAAAAAAATCTCATGTAACTCATGTTGCTTAACCCATATGTCCATTATCCATTTGTATGTTCAAAAAATGCAAAATGCATGCAATTTTGCTATGACATTTTTATTGCTTGCTTCCAGAAAATTCGGCATATAAGCTAAATAGGAAAGACACATTTCCATAATCCTGTGCATTTGCATTGAAGATAGGATTTTTGACCAGTTGATGAGGGGCAGAAAGGATCTTTAATTCATCCTCTCCTTCTGGTGTCACACACGTGTGCAAGGGAGGCAGCTAAAAGGACCAAATGAAGGTAATTCCATGCCAGGCCAGGGGGTGGTAGGGTGCGCTAACCCTTTCTCTGTTTTCCCTGCAGACCAAACACGGGAAATTCTGCCCATTTCAGCTACGATAATGTCATGCCCGGATCTGGCTACAAAGACGTCACTTCCTGTTCTGCCCACCCTGACGTCACCTCCAGGTCAGGCGATGATGATATTTCCAGTTCCCTTCCTTAAAACCCAGACCAATTCCTATGCTTCCTCATTTCAACAATGGACTCAAATCTGTACGCAACAGTGCAACTAAATTTTGCCATTTGCAGCCAGGGCTCAAGTATATGGGTGGCAGCCCCAAACCTCCTTCTGTGTGTCGAGGCTATTTATGTCACACTGGTTATATAAGTAAACCGAGAAAGCCTAGGAGTAGGAATTTTTTGTTTATTATTCGAGCTTGGGAGTATTAGTTTTACTGGTTGAATTGACTTGTTTCCTGATTATTTCTTGCTTTGTATTAAGGATTCTGATTAATTGTTAATATATTGGGACTTGTTTGCTTGAAACTGCTTTTTGGGCAACTCCTTTGTGCCTCTTTTTGTTCTTTTGACCTTTTTTTGTATTGTAATATTGTTGTGAATAAATCCTTACTTTATAAAGATTTTTCATTTGTCCTGTTAATACAAGCTGAGAGTTGAAAGTTATCCTTCTTCTTGTGGAACTTTTGATTATACTTTGAGACATTTGGGCTTATTTTAGAGGCTTATTCCCTTTTGGGCTTGCAAAACCTGAGTCAGTCTACTGGAGCTGAAATTAAGCTAATCAAGACTAGACCTTTTCCAGGCAGGCAAAGTAGGCATGGCCTGGCCAGTAAAGCTTATATGAAGCATTTGAAGGCCTTACATCCTATTTTGCTGTGAAGAAAACTCCATTCATTCCAGGATATTATTTATCTTTGTTGCAAGTCATGGTTTTATTGACCTGTTCAATTTATTTGTTGTGTTTTTAATCAAATTACTATGGAGTGTGGTAGGCAAAGGGACTTTAGTAACCGTAATAACCTCCTTCTTTCTGCTGCTTCCATTAGCAGTTGCCACAACAGATCATCTTCTTCCATGTCCTCCTTTTTCCATAAACTTCCTCTTAGGCCTTCCTCTTTCCTGACATCTCTATCCTTAGCATCCTTTTCCAATATACCCAGAATCTCTCCTCTGCACAAGTCCAAACCAAAGCAATCTCGCCTCTCTGACTTTGTCTCCAAAACTGTCCAACCTGAGCTGACCCTCTAATGTGCTCATTTCTAATCCTGTCCATCCTTCTCACACCCAATTCAAATCTTAACATGTTTAACTCTGCCACCTCCAGCTCTGTCCAATTGATACAGGTCCTTTTCTCCCCTCCTTAGTGTCCAGCCTCTCATACAAAGTATCATACACCTTTTCTTTAGCCTTCGCCACCTCTCTCTTCACCTTGCACCTAATGTCCTTGTACTCTTGTCTACTTTCTGCATCTCTCTGACTATCCCACTTCTTCTTCACCAACCTCTTCCTCTGCATACTCTCATGTACTTCCCCATTCCACCACCAGGTTTCCTTTTCTTGTTTCCTCTGTCCCGATGTCACCCTTACTAATTCTGCTGTAGCTGCCCAGCTTGCCTGGTAACTCTCTACTGCTACTCAGTGCCTGTCTAACCTTTTCCCTGAACTCAACCTTGCCGTCTTCTTTTTTCAACTTCTACCATTTGATCCTTGGCTCTGCCCTCAATATCCTCCTCTTCTTGATATCCAATGACATCCTATAGACCATCAACCTATGCTGTCTATAATCTCCTTTAGACTGACACTCCTGCATAGGATACAATCTGCCTGTTTGCATCTTCCTCCACCCTTGTACATCACCCTATGTTCCTCCCACTTCTTAAAATACCTATTCACCACAGCCATGCCCATTCTTTTCCAAAATTACCTAACTATCTGACCTTCTGCATTCTTCTCCTTGACACCATACCTAACCATCACCTCCTCATCTCTTCTGTTCCCTTCACCAACATGTCCATTGACAAGCTTTTTGGGCTGAATGGCCTTTCTAAATCAAAACTGTTCTGATAATTTGATAAAAAGAAAACTTCTTTTAAAAAAGAAAAAAAAAGGTTAAAGCCACAGAAGTATTTCTGCTCAAAAGCACCACAATAAATTATTTTCTTTCTTCCTGGAATAGCAACATAAACTGATTTCTCTAAATCAAATATTATAAAATTAAAGTTACAAAGTAATGGCAACTTGTCAGTCTCAATTATTTTATAATAATAATAATACCTGTGATATCAAACAGCCACGTACACTTCTAGAGGGAAATGTGTAAACATGAACTTTACATAAGGTCTTGCATTGGCAGGAAGATGCAACCAGGAAAACCTATAGCAGAATGTAAGAAACCTTCTGCTATAAAAAAAATAGCATTTTCATCTTCCCTAATTTCTGACTTTTTTAAATGTAAGAGACAAGAATTATTATAGCTTCTTTTTAAACATATAGTAGCAGGACTACAATTTTACATGAAATGACTGGTGGCTTGAAAGACTAAAAGAATGAAAAAGGCATTAGTCCCAGCAAATCTGAACTAGTACTTTTCTATAAATCATATCAGACAAATATAAAGGAAAATAAAAATCTGTTTTGTAATTACCATGACATATTACTATAGAGCTCAGATTTAACAAAGCAATCCTTTAATAAAGTCTACACTAATTTCCTGAACTGGATTGATAATTCTATAGAAGTTAATGGGAAATGGTCCTTAGTGGTACAGTAAATATTGTAAATTACAGTACATTATAGATACTGTATCTCTAATGTGACTTCTTAGTGATCAAAATTCAGTTGTAGGTATCTGTATTTCAAAGTCTTGACTAGTGAAAACCTAATTGTATATGTCTCAATTTCAATTTTTAATGTGTATATTTTAGACATGAAAAACATAATCTTGACTTTCCAGAATATAATCATGATTATTCAAAGACTAGCATTAAATGTTTAATCAGGTTGCCCATATGGGCATGCCCCCAATACTGACAGGTAAAACAGAAATTCTTAAAGCACCAGTATAATATAATACATAATATAATAAATAATACAGATATAAAAGGCGCAGTTTACAATTGAACCATTTGGTGGCAGTTGCTGGACCTACAGCTTAAATTTTACTCTTCACTAACTGTCAGCAAGCAACATCTTATCTAAAGCAATGAATAGCACAGAAACTTACTGTTCTATCAATGAATGTAAGCCAAAGTGTAAAGGACAACAGGAAACACCACTGAGCCAATCAATTAATCATCATGTTAAGTGAATATCTGACTGTTACTTGTCAATATTAGAAGTGTGTTTTGGTTTTCTATGACATGCAGGGTGTGATATTACCTGGCAAACCTGCATCTTTTCCTTCAAATGTGACTTAATAAAAGTAATTAAACACAAAGGCAGATTATAATAAGCCCCCATTTTTTATTTTAATGTAATGACTGAGTTTTATTAAACTGAAATCTAACAGACAGACTTGCACAGTAAAATAATCACTGCAATAAGAAATAACCAAATTTTGCCCAAAACAGAAAAAAGATTGTTTGTGATACTGTTTGTGATAGTTATAGGAACCAAATGTGCTAATTGTATAAAGTAAACTTTATAAATAGCAGAACGTCTATAGTTACATTGCGGTGGGCTGGCGCCCTGCCCGGGGTTTGTTTCCTGCCTTGAGCCCTGTGTTGGCTGGGATTGGCTCCAGCAGACCCCCGTGACCCTGTAGTTAGGATATAGTGGGTTGGATAATGGATAGATGGCTATATAGTTACACAAAATATACATACATGTATCAGTATATCTATTGTGTGTACTGAAATTATTCTGGGCTATACCATTTATAAAATATTGATGAGGTTCAAATAACAGCACTTTCCTTTTATAATGAGAAACAGTGATACAAACTAGGCCCCTACTGTTAATGATATTTCACAAAATCCTTCTGAGCATAATCAGATTGCTGGGTGGATTTTTCTGTTTTTACCCAACTTACCCAGCATGTTGCCATTCACAGATTCAGGAGGTAAAAATTTTAACTTGAGACAAGCAGTTTAACCTAGAGGAGCAGGACATACATAAACCCAAAATGAAAAGTCAAAAATCCCACTTTGTCCCACTATCTGATGCTGATCAAATCCTTATGTGACTTAAGGCTATAATGTATAATGTATAATGTAAAGTGTTCACCATGAAAGGTATATATAAAATATAGAATATAAAATCAATATTAACTGAAAACCACACATGCTAGTGATACATCCTATGAAGACTTCACTGCTGTGTTGCAGAGGAGTCGTACTGCTTTTCAAGATTAAGCAGGCTTGTGTAATTTACTCTGCAATTGTGCCTGTCAGACTGTCTGAGAATTTTAGGAGATAGGCGTGGGTGACTGTAAATTAGAACTTCCTTTCATCTGTTTTTTCCCTTCCTGGATAAACAGAAAAACAAAATTAAAAAAGCAGCAAACACAAGTCTATTGCTGTAATCGAAAAAAGGATTAAATAGTCATACTCCAGAAGCCTTGCCATTCAAATGTTTTGTAGCAGCTTACACTTCTGAAAGTAAGCAAGCTGCATTCATTATTACAGTAAAACAATCTGAATTTGTGATAAAGAAAATTTTACAAGCAAGTATCTTCCATTTCAAAACTACAGACAGAAACAATTTGGCAACCCTAAACATACCCAGAAAAGATATTCACTCATTTTCTGAAATTGATCCTAACCAGTTAACTGATGACATTTAACACATACAGATATGCACTTAGAAGACAAAAAAATGTATGTGGATATCAGAGAACTTAAGTGTCTCAGAATGCAACAGAATTAAGAAACACTTTATTATTATGCATATTGATATTGGAAATACAGAACTTTTACAAAAACATTGATTAAAAGGAAAATTCTAGAAAGTAAGAGGAGATCAGAAGAGCATTAAAAATTTGGACTGCTAGATGGCCAGCAGAAGATTTCCAGCAAAACAAATATCATTAGAGGGTAGGTAGCACTATCAGGAACTGGAACATTTTGGTAAGGTACAGAATTTTGGATAGGATTCTAAAACTAGTTGGAAATCAATGCAGTGG
>NC_041406.2:106132554-106137554 GCF_900747795.2 Erpetoichthys calabaricus
CATCATGTATAAACGGTGTGTACACACAAAAATGTTGCATACATATGTTTCCATGCTCAAATCGCGATGTATAAAACCTAAACTTGGCGTAAAGCCATGCACATTTTCACGGTAGCTCAGTCCTTGGCATACGCAAGTTCTCTGCTCGGTTTTGCAAACTGGCGGCACCCAGCGTCAAAGCAGTGCTTTTTTTCCAGTTTGGTTTCCCTTTCTTTTTTAGATCCACATCCCAGACGCAGTTTTATCAAATGCACTGAAATTAACAGCATATTGTTTATTAGTATAAGGCATCTGATTGTAATTAACCTGTAACAATATAACGGTCCACAGAATGGGCAAACTATTCCAAATACCATAGCTGCTTTAGCGTTGTTACTCTCACTGCACCTTCTTCTTTCAGCTGCTCCCATTAGGGGTTGCCACAGTGGATCATCTTTTTCCATATGTCTACAGCAGCTGATTGGAAAGAGAATTATCGGTATACAGCATCAAGCACACACTGCCTCAGCCATACTGCTTATTTGAACTTCTCTCATGCGACAAACGCATCAGAGCCTTTCCTGTACTGACCTCGCGGTTCAGAAACAGTTTCATCCCAAGAACTATAAACGCACTCAATCAGCCATCAAGTGCTCTTTGTAGAACTGTTTGTACTTATAAGTACAATCACCTCACTGTAAACTTGTGATAGTTATAATATTGCACAACCTGAGCCACTTTATAAAGCGCGTATTTACATATGATGAAGAGATCATTTTTAAAATGAAATGCAGCAAAATATGTTTATTACATTATACAGACAAAACTCTAACTTTGTTTAAATCCTCTATATTGTTAATAATTAAACAAGTGAGGACACAGTGTCACAGCACTAGCAAGGAGCTAACGCACCATTCACAGATTGTTTCTGCCTTGCACTGTATTCTTGCTGGGGCTAGTGCGACACTGGAAGGATAGATGGATAGAATAATTAAACATGTACTATGAAGATATTTCAATGTTCCTTAAAAGTTTTGAAGAATCGCCTTTCTCAGCTTACAGATGGCTTAACGTCTATTACAGAGGCGATTGGGTATTTGGAGAAAGAAAAGGAAGGACAGGAATTGGGGGTTAATACATTTGAAAGAGACAGTACTGCTGCAATAAATTATCTCATCGAAGGTCGCACACAGCACAGCAAGCATCTTGTGTGAGGCATGAACAATCACTGCGCCACAGTGTTCCCATGTTTAACAACATGCTTTAACTCCTATCATCATGAAAATGATATCAAGTATACATCTCAGTATTTTAATTATTCAGAGAGCTGTAATATCACAAATGTAATGGATTCTGTGTCCTGTTGGAGGAAGAGAAAGCCCGTTTAAGAAGCATAGTGATGAACACACATAGAGCACATAGAAGATCAAATACAAAACAAAGCATTTAACATGCTACTTTAGTTACGATGGGATTTGAGAAACTAGTAAATTAAACGGTTTTAAGATGAAGTTTATGATGTTCTACCTTAAAGACAAAATAAAATACGTGATTAAAGTGGAAATTTCGAGATTAAAGTTGGCATTTCGTGGTTTTTTCCCCACTGTGTGCCTATTTTTTTTTTCTCTGTACCCTAATATAAGATTTCATATGACACTCAGATGGTGGGCTACGTCTCGCATTTTCACGGCAACTTTGATATCTGACAACTTTTTTATTTCCGGTACTGTGCGACTTTGTGAACTTGAGCTTTCAAGTTTCTCTGACTCTATGTCACTCGATCAACTTCCTTTTGTTGTTTATACCACTGTTTAAACCAACAAATAGTACGTTTTTCCTTACCTCCACTTGGCATTCGCTGGAGTTCTTTTACTTTCCCCTGTGCTTTTGTCATTGCCTTGTCACAGAATGCGGAGCTTAAGGGCTATTTATATTGATTTGCATATTCAAAGAGGCGTAATTCTGGGAGGAGTTTGGGAAGTGGCAGCAGGCGTGTGCGTTACTTTTCATGCTTACCGGGATTTATGTAGCAGAAGAATGTGGAAGTTGACATCGCACAGATTTATGCATCTGGATTTTTTTGTGTGTACGCACATTTCCGCTTTTGCCCGTACGCCATGTTATAGTGTGAATTCTACGCACGTCTGGATGTTGACCTCACCAACCTCCTTTGGATTGTCTGCCTAAACTCTTCAAATTTAAATAAATTATTGTACAGGGTGGTTTCTGGACTAGGGACTCCGGGAAGGAGTCAGCCTCAGGCCCTTTAGCTGTCTGCCCAGTGCAACCAAAGCAGGCGTCTCACCTGTGGCTTCATGCACCGTGGTGTTCAGGGCAAATCAGAGCTTGGGGAGCCACTTATCCGAGTCCTCATGGCATTCACCCACATAGGAGGTAATCATACTATTCTGGGTCCGTTTCACTCGCTCTGTCATGTTGGCCTGGGGATGGTATGCTGTCGTAAAGCTCTTCTTCACTCCACAGGCTGTATAGAGTTTATCTAACACTGAACTCGTGAACTGAAGACCACGGTCTGACATGATGTTTTTCGGCACCCCACAGCGGATGAAAATTTAATTCTTCAGAGTGGAGCATGTCTTGTTGGCTCTCGTATCTGACAATGTGAACAGCTCCACCCATTTCGAGAAATAATCGATCACCACCATCAGGACCGTCTTCCTCGAGCTGGTAACAGGGAATGTCCCCATTAGGTTAACTCCTGGTCCATCTGCTATTGTCGACTGCAAAAATCTCACTGGTTTACCAGGTGAGTTCTTGATTTTCTGGCAGGTCTGTCACTTCTTCACATGGTGGCACACATCTTTTCGGACAGAAGGCCACCACCAGGATCTTCAAAAGGGTCTTTGTCCTTCCAAGGTGACCACTGAAACTGCTGTCGTGATAGTATTCGAGGAACTCTGGGATGAACACATCCGGGACCACCAGTTGATATTGTAGACCCCCAAGGGAAGATGGAACAGACCTGTACAGGACTCCTTGGAGGTCCACAAAGTGCACCCGATTGGTGTGCTTCTGATCCAGTCCCTTCCTAATATCTTGACAGAAGGGACTGGTGGCTTGTGCTTGGGCTAGATCTTGCAAGCTCCATGGCAGAGGAAGAATCATCTTCTTAGCTTCCTCCAAGCACACCATCCCTAGAGGCTCCGATGCCCTGGACAGACCATCAGGCATGATATTACCACAGCTCTTTTGATAGGCCACCTTGAAAGTGAAGTTTTGGAGGTGGAGCACCCACCTGGTCACTCGGAAGCAGGTCTTCCGGTGGTTGAACATCCAGGTCAGAGCGTGATGGTCTGTGTACATTTCAAATTCAACCCCCTCAAGAAAGTTTTCCTTATTTCCACAACCCACACGACAGCTAAACACTCTTTTTCAGCCATTGAATAATTAAGCTCAGCGCCATGCGGCACCCGAGATGCATAAGTGATGATGGACTCTTCACTGTTTCTTCTTTGGGTTAGGACGGCACCGAGCCCCAGGTTGCTTGCATCTGTTTGTACCTGGAAGGTGAGCTGTGGATCTGGCTGGGCCAGAACGGGTGGCTTCAGTAGATGAATCTTTAGCTGCTCAACCGCATCCTGGCACTCCTTAGTCCATTCCCACGGGACATCTTTTTTCCTTAAATGATTCAAGGGAGCCGCTATATCAGCCATCCTGGGGATAAACTTGTGATACCACCTCATTAACCCAAGGAAACATTGTAGTGTCTTCAAGTCCGTGGACGTGGGGTAGTCCTTGAGGGCCAAGGTCTTTTCTGGGTCTACAGTGACCCCCTCAGATGAAACAATGTGCCAGAAGAAGTGGATGTGGGGTTGAAGGAAGGTACACTTCTTCGTGTTCAGCGTGAGGTTGCGCTTGAGTCTTCGGAAGATGATATCTAGGACCTGGAGATGATGTTTTATTGAAGGGGAGTAAACAAAGACGTCATCGATGTATACAAAACAAATTTTTCCAATCAACCTCCTCAGAACTTGTTCCATGAGCCGCTGGAAAGTTGCTCCAGCATTTTTATGCTCAAACGGCATAACTTTAAATTGGAACAAGCTTTCAGGGGTGATGACGGTAGTCTTCTTTTTACTCCCCTCATCCATCGGCACCTGCCAATAGCCACTGCGGAGGTCCAAAGTGCTAAAGACCATGGCTCCATGCAGTGACTCGAATATCTCATGAACCAGGGGCATGGGATATGCATCCAGACTTGTCTTTGCGTTAACACCCCTGTAGTCCACAGAGAAACAATAGGTGTCATCAGGCTACCTCACAAGGACTACAGTGGACACCCAGGAGGAGGAAGGTATCTCGATGATTCCCTCAGCGAGCATTTTATCTAGATGTACTTTGATAATGCCCCTCTTGAGTGGAGAAACTCGATACACCCAGTGTCGAATAGGGACTTCATCAGAGGTGTGGATCTTGTGGGTAACCCCACGGGTGACTCCTAATTTTTCTGTCCAAACCTATGACCATTTCTTCAATACCGGCCTTACTTCTTCTGGATGTTCCTCCACAGAGGCTGCCGCCAACGTCACTATGTCACTCCTCACAGCTGCGTAAAACCCAACAAACTTCTTTTGGTTTGTATATGAATTCTCATACCCCTTCCCTTGGCATCATATACCCCCTGGGACTGAGACAGATGGTCATCTTTACTATGGTCAAAGAATCTAACCCAAGGAGTAATGGGACGGACAGGTGCCGGTCGTCCAGGGCATAAGCCTCCATCTCTCAGGTGGTGGAGAGTACGCTGTACCTCAAGGGGACTTTGGCCAAGGCCTTGTGTTCACTCCCATCCGCCAATAGGAATGGGACGGACAGGGCAGGTGTTAAACTGTCCGATGGTTGGCTAATCTTTTTCCACGTATGGTGACGTATTAGGGTGTGACGGCTCCCTGTTTCCACCACTGCATCGTCATTGGGATGACCTGGAGGGACAGACTAACTTGAATGATGGAGAGATCGGCTTCCAACTGGCTGGGCTTGGCTCGCTGGGGTTTTAGGGA